>NC_136067.1:1130617278-1130627278 GCF_964261635.1 Lissotriton helveticus | reverse complement strand
CTGACCTCCTGAAAGTCTGTTCTGTGAGGGTTACCTAAGTTGTACAAATGACTTTAGGAGAAGGAAGGACCTAAAATCTAGGCGAAATGGTCCTAGATCCAAGGAAATCTTTTAGATCAGGCTCAGTTTCTTAAATAGTCTGCATTAACATAATCATTTCCCGGTCTGTGTGGGGCTGAGCTTGTGAACTCCTTAGTAAGTAGGCGGGTACAACAAAAAGGGGTTTAATATTACAATACAGGTTAAAATTCAGACACCTTGTCGTAGGCTCACCTTGTCCGGGGACCCAGGCATGCTGCCTTTCCACTCTCAGAGCACTTCACCTAACCTACTGTGCAGCTGTTTCACCTTTAATATCACTGTTCCACAGGCAGCGTGATGTCACAATGCTCCTTGTCTGTAGCCCAAACCATGAGCCTTTGCAACCCTGACATAATCTACATACTTACGGTGTGTGAAGTCTTGGACCACAAATGCAGTGAAAAATAATAGATTGCTACTCTTCAGACATTTTTGCCCATTGGTTCAGATTTGAATGCTTACTGGCCATCTGAGCATCTCTGCCAGGCCACCCTATGTCTAGAGACTGTAGATTTAGAGAGTTTATAAACATTGTCAGTTCATCAATAAAGTGTGCTCGCTTCGGCAGCACATATACTAAAATTGGAACGATACAGAGAAGATTAGCATGGCCCCTGCGCAAGGATGACACGCAAATTCGTGAAGCGTTCCATATTTTAAACAGTTTTTAGGAGAGAAATCTTTTTTGTTTTCAAGACTAATTAAAATAATAAAGCAGGTTCCAGTCCTGTGTCATGTAATATGTATTTTTCAATTAGTCTCTCCTCAACATTTTTTATGTATTTGCCTTGCAGTAAAAAAGGTGCGCTCTATGTCCAGCTGCATTTAGCAAGGAAGCCTGCAGGACTTCTGGGACTTTTCTTTCTCTTTTTTAGCCTCCCTGTCATTATTCTTCACCACCCCTAAATCTATACTGCTACCAGTGATGAGTTGCTTTGTGGGAAGCAGGCGAAGAGAAGGGCAGGGCCTATGCAAATGATGGCCTCAGGGATGTCTGGGAGTCCCTTTCAGCAGTACTGTTAAAATCTGCCTTGCAACCAGATTGGTCGGGTAAGCTGAAAAACACCATGCCAGATTGGGCACAGGTCTCTAGGCGCTTGGAAGACATATTGGGTCTACATCCCTCAGTTTCTGAGCTCCAAGAAATGTTCACCCTCCACCCTAATAGAGAGGTCTTGGCCGATCATGGCCGAGAGGGGCCGAGAGGGGAAAAAGGTAGCAGGGCAAGATGCTCATGGTTCTGCTTTAATAATGGACCAACTTCCTCTCTCTCCTTAGCTGTGCTTCTGCCTGGCTACTGGGGCTACCAGTTGTAAGCCTGCAGCCCACAAGGAGCTGGTTTGTCCCTCTCACACATGTAAATGGGTAAGCATTCAATTGCACACACCTGCCTGCGTCCACAGACCCTTGCACACACACTTTTGTCAACAAGCTTTTTTTGTAGTTAAGAGAATCAGGGACCCATGTTGAAATACAAAAGCAGCACACCATGTGACGGCCATCACATAGAGTCCAGCAGCAAATGGGAAACGTTTAACTAGCCGTGGTCCTATTACTGGATCATCTTGTTCCTAGCCGGGAGAACACAGAGAGTCCGACTCCCCCCTTTCTACTCAGAGCCCACCGAAGTCATCTGCGGCGTACCTCAAGGCTCCTCACTCAGTCCCACCCTCTTCAACGTCTACATGAGTCCCCTCGCCTCCATCGCACGTCAACACAACCTCAACATCATCTCCTACGCCGACGACACCCAGCTAATCCTTTCCCTCACCAAAGACCCCAACACCGCCCAAAACAACCTTCACGAAGGTATGAAAGAAGTAGCCGAATGGATGAAACAGAGCCGCTTAAAACTCAACTCAGACAAAACGGAGGTGCTCATCCTTGGGTCCTCCCCCTCAGCTTGGGACGACTCCTGGTGGCCTTCCACTTTGGGATCAGCGCCCACACCCACGGACCATGCACGTAACCTTGGCTTCATTCTAGACTCCTCTCTCTCAATGTCCAGACAAGTCAACGCCGTATCGTCCTCCTGCTTCAACGTCCTTCGCATTCTCAAAAAGATCTTCCGCTGGATCCCCCTCGAAACAAGAAAGACTGTCACCCATGCACTGGTCACGAGTCGACTGGACTATGGCAACACTCTCTACGCCGGGATTACAACAAAATTGCAGAAAAAGCTCCAGCGCATCCAAAACGCATCAGTGAGACTCATATTAGACATCCCGCGCCAAGAGCACATCACCGGTCACTTAAAAAACCTCCACTGGCTTCCCGTCAACAAAAGAATTACTTTCCGCCTTCTTACCCACGCACACAAGGCCCTTTATAATCTAGGACCCGAATGCCTCAACACCCGACTGTCCTTTTACTATCCTACCCGCCAACTAAGATCATCCAATCAAGCCCTCGCCGCAGTCCCGCGCATCCGAAAAACCACCATGGGTGGCAGATCCTTCTCCTTCCTGGCTGCCAAGACCTGGAACTCACTCCCCACCCACCTCCGCCTTACTCAGAATCACATCTCCTTCAGAAAAGAACTGAAAACTTGGCTATTCGATAAACAGTGAACCCCTCCCTCTAGCGCCTTGAGACCCTCTGGGTGAGTAGTGCGCTTTATAAATGCCTGAACTTGAACTTGAACTTACTGCAGCTCTACCGTGGAACATCTGCTGGATGAGTCCTCCTGGATAATATTGAACCTACAACAAGTCTGAGGTAAATAAGAGTTCCACAGGAATATAATGAAACAGGGACCTACAACTCTTCCGAGCCAGATAGGAGTCAAACCTACAGTCTTCTGATCCGTGGTCAGATGCGTTATCCATTGCGCCACTGGCCCTATGTAGACATACCCATCCTTTTGTCCTTAAGAGGGCTAGAAAGTGTGTGTGTGTGTGTGTGAAGGCACAAGGAAACCCATCTGACCTCCTGAAAGTCTGTTCTGTGAGGGTTTCCTAAGTTGTACAAAGGACTTTAGGAGAAGGAAGGACCTAAAATCTAGGCGAAATGGTCCTAGATCCAAGGAAATCTTTTAGATCAGGCTCAGTTTCTTAAATAGTCTGCATTAACATAATCAGTTCCCGGTCTGGGTGGGGCTGAGCTTGTGAACTCCTTAGTAATTAGGCGGATACAACAAAAAGGGGTTTAATATTACAATACAGGTTAAAATTCAGACACCTTGTCGTAGGCTCACCTTGTCCGGGGACCCAGGCATGCTGCCTTTCCACTCTCAGAGCACTTCACCTAACCTACTGTGCAGCTGTTTCACCTTTAATATCACTGTTCCACAGGCAGCGTGATGTCACAATGCTCCTTGTCTGTAGCCCAAACCATGAGCCTTTGCAACCCTGACATAATGTACATACTTACGGTGTGTGAAGTCTTGGACCACAAATGCAGTGAAGAATAATAGATTGCTACTCTTCAGACATTTTTGCCCATTGGTTCAGATTTGAATGCTTACTGGCCATCTGAGCATCTCTGCCAGGCCACCCTATGTCTAGAGACTGTAGATTTAGAGAGTTTATAAACATTGTCAGTTCATCAATAAAGTGTGCTCGCTTCGGCAGCACATATACTATAATTGGAACGATACAGAGAAGATTAGCATGGCCCCTGCGCAATGATGACACGCAAATTCGTGAAGCGTTCCATATTTTAAACAGTTTTTAGGAGAGAAATCTTTTTTGTTTTAAAGACTAATTAAAATGATAAAGCAGGTTCCAGTCCTGTGTCATGTAATATGTATTTTTCAATTAGTCTCTCCTCAACATTTTTAATGTATTTGCCTTGCAGTAAAAAAGGTGCGCTCTATGTCCAGCTGCATTTAGCAAGGAAGCCTGCAGGACTTCTGGGACTTTTCTTTCTCTTTTTCAGCCTCCCTGTCATTATTCTTCACCACCCCTAAATCTATACTGCTACCAGTGATGAGTTGCTTTGTGGGAAGCAGGACAAAGAGAAGGGCAGGGCCTATGCAAATGATGGCCTCAGGGATGTCTGGGAGTCCCTTTCAGCAGTACTGTTAAAATCTGCCTTGCAACCAGATTGGTCGGTTAAGCTGAAAAACACCATGCCAGATTGGGCACCAGGTCTCTAGGCGCTTGGAAGACATATTGGGTCTACATCCCTCAGTTTCTGAGGTCCAAGAAATGTTCACCCTCCACCCTAATAGAGAGATCGTGGCCGATCGTGGCTGAGAGGGGAAAAAGGTAGCAGGGCAAGATGCTCATGGTTCTGCTTTAATAATGGACCAACTTCCTCTCTCTCCTTAGCTGTGCTTCTGCCTGGCTACTGGGGCTACCAGTTGTAAGCCTGCAGCCCACAAGGAGCTGGTTTGTCCCTCTCACACATGTAAATGGGTAAGCATTCAATTGCACACACCTGCCTGCGTCCACAGACCCTTGCACACACACTTTTGTCAACAAGCTTTTTTTGTAGTTAAGAGAATCAGGGACCCTTGTTGAAATACAAAAGCACCACACCACGTGACGGCCATCACATAGAGTCCAGCAGCAAATGGGAAACGTTTAACTAGCCGTGGTCCTATTACTGCAGCTCTACCGTGGAACATCTGCTGGATGAGTCCTCCTGGAGAATATTGAACCTACAACAAGTCTGAGGTAAATAAGAATTCCACAGGAATATAATGAAACAGGGACCTACAACTCTTACGAGCCAGATAGGAGTCGAACCTACAATCTTATGATCCGTGGTCAGACGCGTTATCCATTGCGCCACTGGCCCTATGTAGACATACCCATCCTTTTGTCCTTAAGAGGGCTAGAAAGTGTGTGTGTGTGTGTGTGTGTGAAGGCACAAGGAAACCCATCTGACCTCCTGAAAGTCTGTTCTGTGAGGGTTACCTAAGTTGTACAAATGACTTTAGGAGAAGGAAGGACCTAAAATCTAGGCGAAATGGTCCTAGATCCAAGGAAATCTTTTAGATCAGGCTCAGTTTCTTAAATAGTCTGCATTAACATAATCATTTCCCGGTCTGTGTGGGGCTGAGCTTGTGAACTCCTTAGTAATTAGGCGGATACAACAAAAAGGGGTTTAATATTACAATACAGGTTAAAATTCAGACACCTTGTCGTAGGCTCACCTTGTCCGGGGACCCAGGCATGCTGCCTTTCCACTCTCAGAGCACTTCACCTAACCTACTGTGCAGCTGTTTCACCTTTAATATCACTGTTCCACAGGCAGCGTGATGTCACAATGCTCCTTGTCTGTAGCCCAAACCATGAGCCTTTGCAACCCTGACATAATCTACATACTTACGGTGTGTGAAGTCTTGGACCACAAATGCAGAGAAGAATAATAGATTGCTACTCTTCAGACATTTTTGCCCATTGGTTCAGATTTGAATGCTTACTGGCCATCTGAGCATCTCTGCCAGGCCACCCTATGTCTAGAGACTGTAGATTTAGAGAGTTTATAAACATTGTCAGTTCATCAATAAAGTGTGCTCGCTTCGGCAGCACATATACTAAAATTGGAACGATACAGAGAAGATTAGCATGGCCCTGGCGCAAGGATGACATGCAAATTCGTGAAGCGTTCCATATTTTAAACAGTTTTTAGGAGAGAAATCTTTTTTGTTTTCAGGACTAATTAAAATAATAAAGCAGTTTCCAGTCCTGTGTCATGTAATATGTATTTTTCAATTAGTCTCTCCTCAACATTTTTTATGTATTTGCCTTGCAGTAAAAAAGGTGCGCTCTATGTCCAGCTGCATTTAGCAAGGAAGCCTGCAGGACTTCTGGGACTTTTCTTTCTCTTTTTCAGCCTCCCTGTCATTATTCTTCACCATCCCTAAATCTATACTGCTACCAGTGATGAGTTGCTTTGTGGGAAGCAGGACAAAGAGAAGGGCAGGGCCTATGCAAATGATGGCCTCAGGGATGTCTGGGAGTCCCTTTCAGCAGTACTGTTAAAATCTGCCTTGCAACCAGATTGGTCGGTTAAGCTGAAAAACACCATGCCAGATTGGGCACCAGGTCTCTAGGCGCTTGGAAGACATATTGGGTCTACATCCCTCAGTTTCTGAGGTCCAAGAAATGTTCACCCTCCACCCTAATAGAGAGGTCTTGGCCGATCGTGGCCGATCGTGGCTGAGAGGGGAAAAAGGTAGCAGGGCAAGATGCTCATGGTTCTGCTTTAATAATGGACCAACTTCCTCTCTCTCCTTAGCTGTGCTTCTGCCTGGTTACTGGGGCTACCAGTTGTAAGCCTGCAGCCCACAAGGATCTGGTTTGTCCCTCTCACACATGTAAATGGGTAAGCATTCAATTGCACACACCTGCCTGCGTCCACAGACCCTTGCACACACACTTTTGTCAACAAGCTTTTTTTGTAGTTTAGAGAATCAGGGACCCATGTTGAAATACAAAAGCAGCACACCACGTGACGGGTATCACATAGAGTCCAGCAGCAAATGGGAAATGTTTAACTAGCCGTGGTCCTATTACTGCAGCTCTACCGTGGAACATCTGCTGGATGAGTCCTCCTGGAGAATATTGAACCTACAACAAGTCTGAGGTAAATAAGAATTCCACAGGAATATAATGAAACAGGGACCTACAACTCTTCCGAGCCAGATAGGAGTCAAACCTACAATCTTCTGATCCATGGTCAGATGCGTTATCCATTACGCCACTGGCCCTATGTAGACATACCCATCCTTTTGTCCTTAAGAGGGCTAGAAAGTGTGTGTGTGTGTGTGTGAAGGCACAAGGAAACCCATCTGACCTCCTGAAAGTCTGTTCTGTGAGGGTTTCCTAAGTTGTACAAAGGACTTTAGGAGAAGGAAGGACCTAAAATCTAGGCGAAATGGTCCTAGATCCAAGGAAATCTTTTAGATCAGGCTCAGTTTCTTAAATAGTCTGCATTAACATAATCAGTTCCCGGTCTGGGTGGGGCTGAGCTTGTGAACTCCTTAGTAATTAGGCGGATACAACAAAAAGGGGTTTAATATTACAATACAGGTTAAAATTCAGACACCTTGTCGTAGGCTCACCTTGTCCGGGGACCCAGGCATGCTGCCTTTCCACTCTCAGAGCACTTCACCTAACCTACTGTGCAGCTGTTTCACCTTTAATATCACTGTTCCACAGGCAGCGTGATGTCACAATGCTCCTTGTCTGTAGCCCAAACCATGAGCCTTTGCAACCCTGACATAATGTACATACTTACGGTGTGTGAAGTCTTGGACCACAAATGCAGTGAAGAATAATAGATTGCTACTCTTCAGACATTTTTGCCCATTGGTTCAGATTTGAATGCTTACTGGCCATCTGAGCATCTCTGCCAGGCCACCCTATGTCTAGAGACTGTAGATTTAGAGAGTTTATAAACATTGTCAGTTCATCAATAAAGTGTGCTCGCTTCGGCAGCACATATACTATAATTGGAACGATACAGAGAAGATTAGCATGGCCCCTGCGCAATGATGACACGCAAATTCGTGAAGCGTTCCATATTTTAAACAGTTTTTAGGAGAGAAATCTTTTTTGTTTTAAAGACTAATTAAAATGATAAAGCAGGTTCCAGTCCTGTGTCATGTAATATGTATTTTTCAATTAGTCTCTCCTCAACATTTTTAATGTATTTGCCTTGCAGTAAAAAAGGTGCGCTCTATGTCCAGCTGCATTTAGCAAGGAAGCCTGCAGGACTTCTGGGACTTTTCTTTCTCTTTTTCAGCCTCCCTGTCATTATTCTTCACCACCCCTAAATCTATACTGCTACCAGTGATGAGTTGCTTTGTGGGAAGCAGGACAAAGAGAAGGGCAGGGCCTATGCAAATGATGGCCTCAGGGATGTCTGGGAGTCCCTTTCAGCAGTACTGTTAAAATCTGCCTTGCAACCAGATTGGTCGGTTAAGCTGAAAAACACCATGCCAGATTGGGCACCAGGTCTCTAGGCGCTTGGAAGACATATTGGGTCTACATCCCTCAGTTTCTGAGGTCCAAGAAATGTTCACCCTCCACCCTAATAGAGAGATCGTGGCCGATCGTGGCTGAGAGGGGAAAAAGGTAGCAGGGCAAGATGCTCATGGTTCTGCTTTAATAATGGACCAACTTCCTCTCTCTCCTTAGCTGTGCTTCTGCCTGGCTACTGGGGCTACCAGTTGTAAGCCTGCAGCCCACAAGGAGCTGGTTTGTCCCTCTCACACATGTAAATGGGTAAGCATTCAATTGCACACACCTGCCTGCGTCCACAGACCCTTGCACACACACTTTTGTCAACAAGCTTTTTTTGTAGTTAAGAGAATCAGGGACCCTTGTTGAAATACAAAAGCACCACACCACGTGACGGCCATCACATAGAGTCCAGCAGCAAATGGGAAACGTTTAACTAGCCGTGGTCCTATTACTGCAGCTCTACCGTGGAACATCTGCTGGATGAGTCCTCCTGGAGAATATTGAACCTACAACAAGTCTGAGGTAAATAAGAATTCCACAGGAATATAATGAAACAGGGACCTACAACTCTTACGAGCCAGATAGGAGTCGAACCTACAATCTTATGATCCGTGGTCAGACGCGTTATCCATTGCGCCACTGGCCCTATGTAGACATACCCATCCTTTTGTCCTTAAGAGGGCTAGAAAGTGTGTGTGTGTGTGTGTGTGTGAAGGCACAAGGAAACCCATCTGACCTCCTGAAAGTCTGTTCTGTGAGGGTTACCTAAGTTGTACAAATGACTTTAGGAGAAGGAAGGACCTAAAATCTAGGCGAAATGGTCCTAGATCCAAGGAAATCTTTTAGATCAGGCTCAGTTTCTTAAATAGTCTGCATTAACATAATCATTTCCCGGTCTGTGTGGGGCTGAGCTTGTGAACTCCTTAGTAATTAGGCGGATACAACAAAAAGGGGTTTAATATTACAATACAGGTTAAAATTCAGACACCTTGTCGTAGGCTCACCTTGTCCGGGGACCCAGGCATGCTGCCTTTCCACTCTCAGAGCACTTCACCTAACCTACTGTGCAGCTGTTTCACCTTTAATATCACTGTTCCACAGGCAGCGTGATGTCACAATGCTCCTTGTCTGTAGCCCAAACCATGAGCCTTTGCAACCCTGACATAATCTACATACTTACGGTGTGTGAAGTCTTGGACCACAAATGCAGAGAAGAATAATAGATTGCTACTCTTCAGACATTTTTGCCCATTGGTTCAGATTTGAATGCTTACTGGCCATCTGAGCATCTCTGCCAGGCCACCCTATGTCTAGAGACTGTAGATTTAGAGAGTTTATAAACATTGTCAGTTCATCAATAAAGTGTGCTCGCTTCGGCAGCACATATACTAAAATTGGAACGATACAGAGAAGATTAGCATGGCCCTGGCGCAAGGATGACATGCAAATTCGTGAAGCGTTCCATATTTTAAACAGTTTTTAGGAGAGAAATCTTTTTTGTTTTCAGGACTAATTAAAATAATAAAGCAGTTTCCAGTCCTGTGTCATGTAATATGTATTTTTCAATTAGTCTCTCCTCAACATTTTTTATGTATTTGCCTTGCAGTAAAAAAGGTGCGCTCTATGTCCAGCTGCATTTAGCAAGGAAGCCTGCAGGACTTCTGGGACTTTTCTTTCTCTTTTTCAGCCTCCCTGTCATTATTCTTCACCACCCCTAAATCTATACTGCTACCAGTGATGAGTTGCTTTGTGGGAAGCAGGACAAAGAGAAGGGCAGGGCCTATGCAAATGATGGCCTCAGGGATGTCTGGGAGTCCCTTTCAGCAGTACTGTTAAAATCTGCCTTGCAACCAGATTGGTCGGTTAAGCTGAAAAACACCATGCCAGATTGGGCACCAGGTCTCTAGGCGCTTGGAAGACATATTGGGTCTACATCCCTCAGTTTCTGAGGTCCAAGAAATGTTCACCCTCCACCCTAATAGAGAGGTCTTGGCCGA